>NC_090654.1:36475445-36495596 GCF_040937935.1 Hyperolius riggenbachi
GCTCTCCTTTTCCTGTCTGTCTCTGTGTCTGCCCTCTTCTTCCTGTCTGACTCTGTCTCTTCCATAATCTTCCTGTCTGTGCCTGCTCTGATCTTCCTATCTGTGTGTCCAACCGTTTCCTTATCTGCTCAACATTGCCTTTGTGTCCCTATGTCTTCTCCTCGCTTTCCTTCTGCTTCACCAACCACTTCATGTTTGCCTCTACATCAGTAACTCAGCTGGTTTTCTCTCCTGCTTTCTCTTCATCCAATGCCCCCTACAGGTGTGCAATAGTAACAATAATTGTCACTGTGACCCGGGTTGGGCTCCTCCAGACTGTGTGAGGTCTGGTGAAGGCGGAAGCATTGACAGCAAGCCGGTGGCCTTGGAGAACAGTCAGTACTCTATATCTTTGTATCATATACATTTGTATTATGCAGGTACTCTTTACCATCTAATATATACTGTGTTATTCCATGCAGGTGGCAGTACCGTCTCCACGACCATCCTCGTGGTCCTCCTTGTTCTTCTCGTTCTCATTCTGCTCGTCTTCTGCTACCTGAAACGCCAATATCTGCAGAGGAAACTCAACAGCATCTTCAACAAGGGCAGCAAATGTCAATACCGGTGTGTTACCACTCCTGCCCTCTAGGGCCCTCTTTCCACAGATGCACACCTGTCTGGTAGTTTAGTCTCCAGGCTGCCAGCCACTAACCCTCAGATGTCACTACGTGGGGGAGGGCAGCCTTACCAACGCCCGTGCCAAGCACTAGCAAGCTCCTGGCTGGTGAACGGGAGGAGCTGACAGGCGGTGGATTCACCACTTACAGCCAACCATGGAAAAGGGGACTGTGCTGATGATGCCATATTGCCATGTCAGAGTGATGCCCCTTCCTGAGAGAGAGATGTCTAGTGTTCCATTTTGTGCAGCTGAATAACTTCGAAAAAGATGAAGTCCATTTTTCCTTAAACACTGGCATTATTTCCCCAATTTGCTTATTCTCAATCTTTGTAAGCAGGAAAAATGGTCATTTACATGTAAATAATTCTGAATTTCATGCACATTGAATGCAGAATGTGTGCAATTGGGCCAATTAAAGTGAACCTTGTATACAGTACTTATCTGGGGCCTCCTCCAGCATCCTTGAGGCCGCTTGGTCCCTCTCCATCTTCCTGGGCCAATCCTCTCCCTGGGCCCATCCCGTGCCCCGCCCTCTCCCTGGGACCATCCCGTGCCCCGCCCTCTCCCTGGGACCATCCCGTGCCCCGCCCTCTCCCTGGGACCATCCCGTGCCCCGCCCTCTCCCCGGGACCATCCCGTGCCCCGCCCTCTCCCCGGGCCATCTTCATTCTCTAATGCACAATGCCAGTTGCCTGACTTCTGTGCTGATGCTCTGTCTTTAATACTAGAAGTCATTGGGCCGGAATTAGCAGCAGATCAAATGGTGTGACTCCACTGTCTGTATGCTTGTTGCAGATGTGTGACTCAAATACAGTTAAAGCACGACGTGATAGCCAGGCAACCGGCATTAGGAAATTAAGATGGCAGCCTCCATATTCCTCTCAATTCAGATTCAGAAGGGTTCAAGCCTTTATTGCCATGTCCGTTAACCACTTTGACCACTGAGGGTTTTTTCCCCTTTAGGACCAGACCAATTTTCACCTGTCAGCGCTCCTCCCATTCTTTCACCAATAACTTAATCACAACGACATGATCTATATCTTGTTTTTTCCGCCACCAATTAGGCTTTCTTTGGGAGGTACAGTATGCTAAAAATTATTTTATTCTACACTTTTTAATTGGAATAATAAGAAAAAAAATGAAAAAAATAAGTATTTCTCAGATTTTGGCTATTATAGTGTTAAAATAAAATGTTCTACTGTGGATAAAACCCACACATGTTATTCGCCCATTTGTCCCGGTTATTGCAACGTTTAAAACTTTTCCCTAGTACAATGTATGGTGCCAATATTTTATTTGGAAAAAAGGTGCATTTTTTTCAGTTTTGCATCCGTCACTATTTATAAGCCCGCAAATTAAAAAAATAAGTTATGACAAATATTAAAAAAAAGTTCAGTCCCTAAGGCAACTATTTATGTATTTGATTGTTTGTGTACTATGGGGGAGTGTGTGAGGGAAATAGTTAATTTTAAATGTAAGTGTAGGTATTTTTATTAAATAAAATATGGTGTGATGTAGTTTTACTATTTGGCCACAAGATGTCCTCAGTCATTCTGATTCTTGTAGGTAAGGACATGAATCGGAAATAATGTGTGGCAGTGTAACAGCCGGAAGATACAATGACGCAGGCATCTAATAGATGCCAGCGTTCATTGACTCTGGGACTTATTGTAGATTTATGAATGGGAACTGCCTTCCCATTCATTCATGTCCCCGCTAACTGGCAGTAACGACAGCGCGCGCCGCTGTGCACGCAGGAGCGGTCGGCGGCCGCCTGCTCCCATTGACTAACTTTCGCGCCCCTGGGACTTCAAATGGCGTTTCCCAGGGAGTGATTATACTGCACCTGGTGCAGTAAGTAGTTAAAGGATACCTGCAACCATCCAGGGGAAGAAAAGTTAGATACCCACCTAAGAAGAGGGAAGGCTCTGGATGGCTTAGAGCGTTCCCCGTCTTCTCTGCGTCCCCTTTCTAACGTTCGACTTTAATGTTGTAGAATGTACTTAGGTCTCTGTGTACCTCCGAAGTCTAGCGGCCGTGAACTGCACATGCACGAGTGCAGACTCGCATTACAGAACCACTCGTCTTTGGAAGTACTCAGATACCCAAAGCCGGCGGTAGATTTGAACTGGGACTTGGCGAGGAAACAGGAGACCTAGAGAGAGGACAGGAAGGCTCTAAGGATCCACAGCCTTCCCTCTATTTAGGCGAGTATGTAAATGTTTTTTTCCCTGGGTGGGTACAAGTAGCCTAATAGAGGGAATATGTGATGTCATTGGGAACAGGAAGTGGTCAGAGTCTCTCCAGTGAGCATGGCAATCCTGATGTAGGATTTTAAACCCTCCTGACAATGCAAGTAAGAAGTGTTGGCTGGAGTCTGTGGGGGACATTTATCAAGAGTGTGTGAGACAAAATATTGGTAGGTTTTTAGAAATCCGTGCAGAATTGTCTCAGACATCTTAAGAAATCACTAGATAGTGCAGCTTCCTTCTTAAACTGTTAGGAATAGGAGGAGTTGGGAAGGTCTCTCAGACAGTGCAGTGTGTGAGGGAAATTGCTGTTGCTGAGGTAAAAAATACATCGGTGAGGAATTCAGCAGGTCAGAGGAGCACTTCACAAATCATGTTTAGTCTACACTGCTCAATTTGTAGAACTGCTTTTATTAAGCACTTCTTAATCTGCATCAGTTTAGGAATGGATTTGCGTAGTTCTAGAAATTCATGCTAAACTGCCACTATTACGTAGGATTGAAGACGTTTCTTATCATTCAGAACAGTTCCCGCTGCTGGTTAGAACTGTTTAAAGAGAACCCGAGGTGTGTTTAAAGAATGTTATCTGCATACAGAGGCTGGATCTGCCTATACAGCCCAGCCTCTGTTGCTATCCCAAACCCCACTAAGGTGCCCCCTGCACTCTGCAATCCCTCATAAATCACAGCCGTCCTGTGAGGCTGTGTTTACATCTGTAGTGTCAGTCTCAGCTGCTCCCCCGCCTCCTGCATAGCTCCGGTCCCTGCCCCCGTCCCTTCCCTCCAATCAGCAGGGAGGGAAGGGATGCAGGCGGGGACTGGAGTTCTGCAGGAGGCGGGGAGAGCAGCAGACTGACACTATAGAGATAAACACAGCCAGCTCTGACAAGCTGTTTGTCAGCAGCGTGGCTGTGATTTATGAGGGATTGCAGAGTGCAGGGGGGCCTTAGGGGGGTTTGGGATAGCAACAGAGGCTGGGCTGTATAGGCAGATCCAGCCTCTGTATGCAGATAATATTCTTCAAACCCACCTCAGGTTCTCTTTAAGAAGAAAAATTTGTCAGTAATGCTTTGTTAAATCTGGCCCATATCTGGTTGCCATACACTTGATTTGAGGTCTATTAGAAACTGTGTATTCAGAAAGTATTCAGACCCCTTCCCTATTCTGTCTTTGCCTCAGTGCCAGCATTGCTGTGATTACCCATCCTGCATTGTGTTATGTGGACTGTGTCCTCATTTCCTGTGTTCTCTTGTCTTTCCTTATACAGACCGACTCAGACCAGCAGCCAGCCCCGCCCTCAGCGCCCTCCCCCACCCCATCGGACGCAGAGCACGGAGCTGCAGTTGATGCCGACTAGTAACCAGATGAGGGAAAAGGCGACTCCTGGGATGCTCAAAGCACAGCACTCTCCGTCACCAACATGGGCTCAGCGCAGCTGGTTAGCGAGGCCTCCGAGCCGGGAAGAGCCGGATCTTCTGTCAACTCTGCCCACGGATTCCATAAATGCCCATCCTCCAGATGATGATCCCAACCACCGCAAGGTCTGTCCTAGACTCAGACAACGCTCTCTGACTCGGTCACTAAGTATGATAAGAGGATGTAGAGTCATCCCTCATCTGAGACATACCGATCACACTGCAGGCTATTCCCCAACATGTAGCAACCAACTGAAGCTGCTTCCTGATTGGTTACTGTGGCCCACTGTTCACTGCACATAATATCCTGTGTGCCCCCTGTTGGCGTAGAGGTGGAGTCAAGCCTTACTGACACGTAAACGCCACAGCTCCTGCATGCATCTTGGCATGTACTGTGTGTTACTTCCAGACTGTATTAACATGAGACTAACCAATCATAGTATTTTTTTCCCTCTTTATCTGTCTACCTACTGTGACCTTTTCCTACTTCACTCTCTGTCCTCGTCTACTCTTTTATCCCCCCTTCTCAAATCTCCCTTCTGTTATCATTCCCTCGATCACTACCGTCACTTATCACCCCTCCCCCTTACCCTTATTACCCCTCCAACACCACTTTCCCTTACCATCCCTCTATCACCTCCTTCCCTTGTTATCTCGCCCTTCCCTTTATCTCGCCCTTCCCTTTACTACCTCTCTGTCACACGCTTTCCTTACCATTCCTCCAATACTACTTTCCCTTACCAACCCCCTCTATTTCTCCCCCCATATGCAACTTTCCATTACCCACCCTCTATCCACCCCCTTCCCTTATCACCCCCTCTGTCACTCCCTTCCCTGGCCTCTGTCACCCCCTCTGACACTCCCTTCCCTCATCACCCCCTCTGACACTCCCTTCCCTCATCACCCCCTCTGTCACTCCCTTCTCTTATCACCCCCTCTGTCACTCCCTTCCCTTATCACCCCCTCTGTCACTCCCTTCCCTTGCCTCTGTCACCCTCTTTCCACCACCCCTCTTTCACCACCCTATCCCCTGATATCCCCATCCTTCTATTTGTCTTCCCTTCTCCTCTATTCTGTCTCTCATCTCTTCCCTCCTGCACTCCCTTAAGGCCCATACTCACGGGGGACGGCCGTCGCCGCAACCGCGTGGCACGCGCGTGTTGCGGCGACAGTTCCCCCGTGTGTATGATGCGCGCGGCCCGAACCGTCGCCCGTCGGAGCTGTCGCCAGGCGATTGACATGTTCAATCGCCGGCTACAGTCGTCGCCGCAACCTCGCCGGAACTGTCGCTAGCCCCGCATGTGTATGCGGGCTAGCGACAGCTACCCACACACACCACACGGAGCTTCCGGCGGGGGGGAGGAAACTCGGCGACAGCTTCCGCCGCATCGCTAATCCCTCTGCTGCCGTGTGGATGCAGAGGGATTTGGCGTCGAACTGCCGCCGAACTGTCGCGCACACGCTCCCGTGTGCGGCGACGGCTACAATTGTACCCCCGTGGGTACTTAGCTTTACTCCCAATCTTGGTGTCTCCTCCCACTTTCACTTCCTTCCTCTGCTTCCCATCCTCTATCTCTGGTTTCCAATTCTCCCTTCACATCCTTTATCTGCAGTATTTCCTCCTGATTTCCCTGCCTTTCCTTTACCCAACCCTCTGTCCTCTAGCTCTATCTCTCACCCCAACCACACGCCTTTGTCTCTATCCTGTTTCTTTTTCTGTTATCCTTATTCAATTCATTACTATTCCATCTTCTGTCTATTACACCAACCCTCTCTATGCCATTTCCTGTACTCTTACCCTAATACCCCCTTCATCTGTGTCTCCACTGCCATGTGATCGCCTGTTTCTCTGTGTTTGAGGAACACTCTTTTGCTTCTTCTGCTCAGTCGGATATTGAGGGCTACGACCGTCCAGACCCTCCGTCCAAGCCGCTCCCACCTGACCCGGTTCAGAGACGCGACCAGGTAACCTAGTGTAGAGCACCTGGGTGTTTTCTGCCCCCTTGTGGTTTATGTGGTGGTGGCACTCCTTGGTGATCCGATCCCTGCAGTTCCTTCCTCCCTGTATCTCTGCTTTATACTTCCTAAGCATGTAACATCCTTTGGTGTAAATTTCTTCCATTCTCCCATAATCCTCTCTGTGTGCTGGCTTCTCTGACACGCCCCCTGCATGGCTGCTATTCATTCTCACAGATCTTTTCATCCAGGCTGACACTCAGGAGCGGCCACCTGCCCCTAACCGGCCTCTGCCTGCTGATCCTCGCCCGCCACAGGCCAAGGTAACCAGCGTGAGAGGAGGGGGAGTTACCGTGGGGTTATTGGGGCTCAGATAACCTGTAGATATTATTTCACATTTTATCATGTACCAATATAGCAATAAGTGTTATTATTTACCAGCTGTGTTGTGTGTATTCCATATTGTACACTTAAAGGGAACCTGAAGTAAGAGGGATATGGAGGCGGCCATATTTCTTTCCTTTTAAACAATACCAGTTGCCTGGCAGTCTTGCTGGTCTATTTGGCTGTAATAATGTCTGGATAACACCAGAAACGAGCATGAAGATAATCTTGTCAGATCTGACAATGTCAGAAACACCTGATCTGCTGCATGCTTGTTCAGGGTCTATGGCTAAAAGTATTAGTGGCAGAGGATCAGCAGGACAGCCAGGGAATTAGTATTCAATATGGCAGCCTCTATATCCCTCTCACTTCAGATGTCCTTTAAGGATTTTATCATCCTCATCAAAAATGAATCTGATGAACTTTTTTTTTTTTTATTACATAAACTTTATTTTTAAAAAAGCTTCATTATCAGAGGCAAGAGGCAACCATCAGATGCAGTTGCTGCAGGATTAGATCTTCCCAATTCCAAGCTGCGTGCAAGTTGGAAACCTTTTTTCCCCATTCCAAAAACTTTATTAGAACGTTTAAAACAGAACATATAGACTCTGGTTCACGCATACAGAAACAGCCATGAAATTGTAGTACATAGATAGTTGTCAGTAAAAAGACGGCCCATGAACACCAGGGGATTGCCCTTCTAATTAGGTGGCAGAGAATCTAATCCCACACTGTAGGCATAGCCTTACTTGATGTAACCAAGAAGTTTTGAATTTGGATGATACAATTTACCGGCTAACTTAGAAGAATAGCAGTAAGCTTTCGGCTATGAAGCCTTCATCAGACTGATTCCTGTATACTGACAACATTTAGAGCACAGCTAATATGCACTGGACATTGAAAAGGGACATACATTGTTCTGCAATAAGTCATTGGTTGCATTAATTACAACATCAAGAGGGTCTTGCAGGCATGCCAGCTAAATTATGACAGATAAGACCACTTGTCTCCTTGGCCAACTGCACGATATCAGCCCCAACAGTGGTGTGAGTTGATCCACCGGTTGAACTGTGCAAACCGCCTGTTATCAGTTGCTTGTCCAGTGGGTTATCATGCGTACACACACCTGATTGTCGTCCAACAGACCGAAATTAGACGACATTCAGGCAAATTTGTTGGGCGTGCCTCAAACACCAGGGGAAGTGTTAAACTTATCACACTGATTTGCCTTCCTGAATTTGATTCACTTGCAATGCAGAAGTGAGAAGTTTTGAATCAGGATGATATCATTTATTGGCTAACTTAGAGGTAAATACAAAGTAACCTTTCGGCTAATAAGCCCTCTTCAGCCTTAGTTCTTGTATGTTAAAGAGGACCTCCAGAGTAAATCCTAAAATCCGGCAGCTTGCAAGTAAAAGAGTTATATTTACCCAAGAAGCCTTATCTCGGATGCCGCACCAAAGTCCCTGCATCACCCGACTTCCGGCGCTTTTCTCTCTCTCCGGAGAAAAACACCAACTTATTTACTGTAGTAAATAGCTCGGTGTTTTTCTTTGCGGATAGAAGGGAGGTGGGGCCAGGTGCTGGAAGTCGGGTGATGCAGGGACTTCGGTACGGCATCCAGGACAAGGCTTCTCGGGTAAATATAACTCTCTTTACTTGCAGGCTGCTGGATTTTAGTACAGGGAGTGCAGAATTATTAGGCAAATGAGTATTTTGACCACATCATCCTCTTTATGCATGTTGTCTTACTCCAAGCTGTATAGACTCGAAAGCCTGCTACCAATTAAGCATATTAGGTGATGTGCATCTCTGTAATGAGAAGGGGTGTGGTCTAATGACATCAACACCCTATATCAGGTGTGCATAATTATTAGGCAACTTCCTTTCCTTTGGCAAAATGGGTCAAAAGAAGGACTTGACAGGCTCAGAAAAGTCCAAAATAGTGAGATATCTTGCAGAGGGATACAGCACTCTTAAAATTGCAAAGCTTCTGAAGCGTGATCATCGAGCAATCAAGCGTTTCATTCAAAATAGTCAACAGGGTTGCAAGAAGCGTGTGGGAAAACCAAGGCACAAAATAACTGCCCATGAACTGAGAAAAGTCAAGCGTGCAGCTGCCAACATGCCACTTGCCACCAGTTTGGCCATATTTCAGAGCTGCAACATCACTGGAGTGCCCAAAAGCACAAGGTGTGCAATACTCAGAGACATGGCCAAGGTAAGAAAGGCTGAAAGACAACCACCACTGAACAAGACACCCAAGCTGAAACGTCAAGACTGGGCCAAGAAATATCTCAAGACTGATTTTTCTAAGGTTTTATGGACTGATGAAATGAGAGTGAGTCTTGATGGGCCCGTGGCTGGATTGGTAAAGGGCAGAGAGCTCCAGTCCGACTCAGACGCGAGGTGGAGTACTGGTTTGGGCTAGTATCATCAAAGATGAGCTTGTGGGGCCTTTTCGGGTTGAGGATGGAGTCAAGCTCAACTCCCAGTCCTACTGCCAGTTTCTGGAAGACACCTTCTTCAAGCAGTGGTACAGGAAGAAGTCTGCATCCTTCAAGAAAAACATGATTTTCATGCAGGGCAATGCTCCATCACACGCGTCCAAGTACTCCACAGCGTGGCTGGCAAGAAAGGGTATAAAAGAAGAAAAACTAATGACATGGCCTCCTTGTTCACCTGATCTGAACCCCATTGAGAACCTGTGGTCCATCAATAAATGTGAGATTTACAAGGAGGGAAAACAGTACACCTCTCTGAACAGTGTCTGTGAGGCTGTGGTTGCTGCTGCACGCAATGTTGATGGTGAACAGATGAAAACACTGACAGAATCCATGGATGGCAGGCTTTTGAGTGTCCTTGCAAAGAAAGGTGGCTATATTGGTCACTAATTTGTTTGTTTTGTTTTCGAATGTCAGAAATGTATATTTGTGAATGTCGAGATGTTATTGGTTTCACTGGTAAAAATAAATAATTGAAATGGGTATATATTTGTTTTTTGTTAAGTTGTCTAATAATTATGCACAGTAATAGTCACCTGCACACACAGATATCCCCCTAAAATAGCTAAAACTCAAAACAAACTAAAAACTACTTTCAAAAATATTCAGCTTTAATATTAATGAGTTTTTTGGGTTCATTGAGAACATGGTAATAGATAATACAACTATTCCTCAAAAATACAACTTTGCAGCCATTAACCCTTCCTGCCCCTTAAGTGCAGACAATAACTCCTCCAGGCTCTTAAGTGCTGCAATTATTCACTCCTTTTTATGCAGCCCAGTATTTACCCCCTGCCCCTTTTCTTGTTAATTGTGGCCACGACTTTCAGACCTGTGATTTGACATTTCCTTTCCTCAAAGTATCACTTACCACTGGGTAAATTGCTGCAAATGAGAATGTCTCTATTCATACACACAACTCAGTGTTGCCCGTGACTCATGTATAAGTCGACCCCTATACTTTTATGAACTGAATCGGACCTAAATTTCTAGACTTATACGCGAGTATATACTGTATTTGGTACAAGTTAGAGAGAATTGTGGCATTTAAAACCCATCTTACCAGCACATGAAATACAACGAAAAGTGGCATTCAACACCATCTTACCAGCTTATGAGATGAAAAAAATAAAAGAATTGTGGCATTAAAAACTCATCGTACTAGCGCAAGAAGTTAAAATCCTTGTTAAGCCTTCTTCTACAGTTTTGAACCAATGTATACATTTTGTTTCTTTTGTTAGTCTTTCTTTATGCGATTTGAACCTGCCCATTTAATATAGTGACGAGAAGATCTGTCCACGTAAACAGAAATGTGTGGGCAATGGGAGATCGGTATACTTTTTATTTATTTTGCTGTTAATACCTGTGGTGAAGTGATTTGAGTACTCTTCTTTCCTTCTAACCTTTGTTTCTGTTATGACAGATGCCCAATTCTGGGAAGCCCCCTCCCCCTAGGAAACCACTGCCAGTGAAGCCCCTTCTTCCTTGCCAGGACCCTCTGCTTGGTGTGCCAACATATCCTGAGCAGGTCATAGCACTTCCCTCACGGTAAGACTTCATAGACCAATACTGTGTAAGGGGAACCTTTGTCTTCTCAGTACGGGGCAGGCTGAGTCTCAGTGTTGGGCCTGGTACACACAGTGGCCTCAATTCACGGAGCATTATCAAACGTTTATTAAACACTTTATCAAACGTTTGATAATTTACCTCATGGGTAAAATCTCACTAAGGTGTTATATATTTGTTGAACGTTTTATCGGTAAAACATTCGATAAATATATAACACCTTAGTGGATTTAAAATTAGATTTTACCCATGAGGTAAATTATCAAACGTTTGATAAAGTGTTTGATAAACGTTTGATAATGCTCCGTGAATTGAGGCCACTGCATTGTTTTGTACTTCAGATCCTGCTAGAGTGAGAGATCCGATTGATATTCAGATCTGACATTGATTGGATGTAGAAGCAAGCTAGCGTACACACGTGTGCAATTTCCCCCCTTAAATTTCGATCATTTTTCTGATTGTATGTCAAATGATTTGAGAGGAAAAATGTTACCAGAATCAGACACACACATGGAATGATGTGTTCCTGTTGTAGAGAATGTCCTTATTTCCTCCCATTGGCATGTTCTGAAGAACAGCAAGCGAATGGCCCCCTCTCCAGTCCGGCACAGACTGCAGTGGAAGCATGACAGGTTCTCGCTATCTGTAACTCCGCTGCCCACTTTCCTTTACCAATAGAAGTCTAGATCAATGGGGGTCAATGTGAACCCCAAGAAAGGGAATCATCCAGGCGGTCACAATTAGACTGGACATCTCACAATTCGGGGTATGGGTGTTGTAGTGTGCCACATTACTGGGCTGTGAGATGTCCAGTCTTAAGATGGCTGCCTGGATGGTTTCCCTTTGCTGGGGTTCCTCTTTAACCCAGATGTGTTGTGGATATTGTGTAACTATTACTATACATTCTCATTTGTAGTCAGATACTGTCATTTAAAGGGCCACTGTCACAGAAAAAATATATGTAAACACAAACAAATAAGATGCATTTTTCTTCCACAGTAAAATGAGCCATAAATTACTTTTCTCCTATGTTGCTGTCACTTACAGTAGGTAGTAGAAATTTGTCAGAACTGACAAGTTTTGGACTAGTCCATCTCCTCAGGGGTGCTCTCAGGGTTTTCATTATTTTCAAAAGCACTTAGTGAATGGCAGTTGCTCCGTCCAACTGCCGAAAAAAAAGTGTACGGTGAGCAGGCAGGCTGGCCAGCATCTTTGTATAAATCTTTTTTCAGGGAGTGGCTTTATAAAGAATAAAGGCCATGCTGAGAATCCCCTATGGAGAGATGGACTAGTCCAAAACCTGTCGGTAATGTCAGATTTCTACTAATTACTGAGAAAAGCACTATATGGCTCATTTTACACAGGAAGAAACATACTGAAGAAGAGTCATAGACCTGAAGCAAGCTGGCCTTGTTGCCTAATAAAATAGTTTATTATTAAAAAGAAGTTCCCTACAGGGCCTGATATATAATTCTAGGCTTCTTCAAGAGGAATGCATATTTTTCTGAAATATCGAGTCTCTTTAAGGGTTGTAATATCCAAAAATAAAAAAATTGAAAAAAAAAAGTTTAGTTCCCCCAAATATATGTTAAATGGTCCCATACACTGGTAGATTTCAGTCATCAATCGATTCAATAGAATCAATCGGAAATCAATTATATCAAATCAGCCGATCGATCCAATTATTTGCGATCGATTTGATCTGACTGGATGGAAAATCTAGGTCGGTCTGCTGCTGGCAGCAGATCGATGGCCCCTAGAATTGCATTGGATCTAATGGTCCAATAATGCATTTATGGCAAGTGTATGGCCCCTTTTTTCTAAAATAGGTCCCAATATGCGCCCCATTTTTTTTCTTTTTATCCGGTCTGGTGGCCTTTGCCTTGGTGTGGGAATTGTGCAGTTTAGTGCCAGATGGATTATGAGAAGTTTTATTCTTTTAGCTACAGTAACAAGCGTATCTCAGCATGCACATAACAGAAAGCTTCCCATTTCAGATTAGTTAAAGAGTTTACAAAGTGATGTTAAGGTGCCCATACACTACCTCGATTTCCCGCCGATAGACAGCAGATTCGATTACTGTAATTGAATCTGCTGTAAAATTGATAACACAAACGCGGACCGATACTGCTTTCCATCCGAAATCGATCGATTCCATCAATCTGTCCAAGTGGAAAATTTCACTAGATTGCCGGCGGTTCGGAAGCTCCTCGTAAGCGGCAGTCGATTCGTTGACGACCGACGCAGCAATAATCTCACCTGTCCTGCGGGCACGAGTTCCTCTGGTCCGTGCTGTCCCTTTCTCCAGCTGGCCTTCATCATCTTCTCTGTACTTTCTGTCCCATCCTGTGAGAAAGGGAAATTCAAACAGTAGAGCGCCCTCTACTGTTTGAACTTCTTTTTCTGACAGGACAGGAAGTGCCGGAGAAAGGAACAGCACAGACCTGGGGACTCATGCCGGCGGAACAGGTAATGTATTGCTGCTGCTGGGGGGGGGGAGCTGGAGTGGCAGCAGCAGCTCAACAGATTGTGAATCTATTTCATGCTGAAATCGATTCAAACTCTGTGTGCAGTGTATGGGCAGCCAACAGATCCCTCTCTGATTAGATTCGATCAGAGAGAGATCTATCTGTTTGATCTGGTGGCAATCTGTATGGCTGCCTTTAGCCTGTTGTCTAGATGGTGTTGGCTATGGGATAGGCAATAGTTGTGGAAGTAGTAAGGAGGGAAAATTAATACTGAACTGAGTTTAAAAAAAAAAAAAAAAGGGCAGAAGTATTAAGTGATGTCACTTTTGGCATCAAGGAAAAACAGATGTAAATTAGCTGAAGCATTCATTTTTCATATCACATTTCTCCTAAATTTTAAAGTGAATACTCAAAAACAGAATAGGTAAGTTAAATAAGTACCGTAATTATAAATATGGAGTTTAATTGCACTTTAAGGGCCTGAGCCCACTAATGCAGTTGTGTCCGCTTTTCAGTTACACAGCAATGACACAGATGCTGAAAAGCGGACAGACGTGGACACAACTGCATTAGTGGGCTCAGGCTCTAAAGCCTGGTACACACTTTCAATTATGATTGGCCAATCACTGACCAATTTTACCACCTCACTGTAGTATGAGAGTCAACAAATATTGAATAGTATAAGCAGATTGTGTAGGTAAATCCTCATACTATATGGAGGTGGTAAGATTGGTCAGAGATTGGCCAATCATAGTTGAAAGTGTGTACCAGGCTTGTTTCTTCCGCTGGTGAGGGCAGCCATGATTGTAACGCTACTCTGTTCTCTTTCCCCCTACAGGCACGCCCCTCCTCCCCCTTACACAGGACGGACTCACAGAGTGTAGGGAAGACACCCTGACAGAAGGGAGCTGCACTGACTCCACCGATGAAGCCGCGCAGAGCCCTGTGTAGAGACTACTGCAATACTGTATATGATATTGGGGTGTGTGCACCCTCTGCACTGTTTACCCCCAGCTGGACTTGTGGGGCCCCAGTTTCCTGGACTTCTGCTGTGCTGTATGCATCTTATACTGACTGTGTGTTTTTTATACAAAGTGCCTGGCCTGCATCGCTGAATGCCATATGCGGGTGGGGTGGGGGGGTAACGATAGCACTTACAGTGCTGGACAGAGGGAAGGACAGCTGACCAGCACCTGACTCTCCGCATGAGCTGGCCGGATACAGGGGACATGCGCTGATCGAATGATACTGAGTATCTCTGAACAGGAAGACTGTCAGGTAAGGCTGATGGGAAATGAGGCTGCTATTACTGAGACTGACCAGCAGAGGGCAGTATTCGCTTATTATCACTCTGGGCCTGGCTCAGCCATTGTGTGACCTGAAATATTCTGATGCCTGATAAAGATGTTCCCAGACTGTCTGCCTGAGTCTCTGCTCTGTTATCTAAGGGGGGCGCTTTCATCTGTGTTTCCTTCCAGTAGGATTTATGATGCTCTGAAAAAACAGAAATGCTCATTTAGAATTCCATTTTATTTTTCAATTGGAACGAAAGCAATGAGGTAGGAAATGGTTTTGTTCCTTTTAGTAAAACTTAAAGTGGACCTGTCCTCTCTGCTCTAAAAGATAAGAAACAGCATAATAACCTTTAAAGAAAATTATTTATTTGTTACAGCTGATACAAATCCTGCAATAAGTCTGCAATGTCTACTTCCTGCTTTCATGGAAACGGACATATTTTTAACATCCTGTGTTTGCAAATTAGCAGCTCTGCTGAGGCAGCCAGCTGACAGCTGAGGGATCAAATTACGCTAGTGATTAGTCACAGATGAGGGGAAATTAGACAGGCTAAGTTCTCTAAATACATACAGGGTGCATTTATCTGCTTTCCTTCTGTCCTGTGCAAGAGTTCGGGTCCACTTTAAGTTTTAGGGTTCGTTCACATCAATTAGCGCAGATAGCTGTACGATCGCAAGCCATCTGTGCTGCACTGCTGATCCCATTTATTACAGTGAAAGGGTCAGTGCTGCGATCCTCAAAAAATGCACGCAGCAGTGTGATAGCGCATCATTCTGCTGTGCAGCGCATATGATGGGTTCGGTAGAAGTGCTGTCTATGCACTTCTGCTGTTCTTGCGTGTCGCACACTATACACGCTGCCAAAATTTGCACGGCAGTGCATATAGTGGGAACGAGGCCATATGCCTGGTATACAGCATGCAATTTCCTGACAGATCAGCAGCTCACATCATGCCCAGTCAGCTTCTGATCGATAAGCGGATGAATTTTAAGATCATTTCTGCACAAAATCGATCCTGTTCTCGATCAGGTTCAGAATAGACATGAAGGAAATTGTCAATTTCACTTGTTGATCTGCTAGGATATTGCATGGTGTGGCATAAATATTCTTAAGCTGTGTACACACCAAAAAGATAATCGTGGTAAATGAACGATTGAACCTTACAGATCGTGGAACAAATTGCAGCGATTTGATAATGTTAGATGACTGCACCCCCAATGCCAAATGATTGTTTTCCAATGTGATTGTTAAATGAAGCAGAATGAGAGTAGTGGCTGGTTAAGGGCTCCGCCTCTCACCAGTGACGTAGCGACCACATAGGAGCCCAGAGGGGCCCTCTCCAAACCACAGTATTAGCTCTTTATTGATCCTGTGCTGATAATAATCACTTCTATAGATGCTCTGAATAGTAGTGATTATTAACAAACTGTTCCCCATCCCCTTCTTGCACCTCTGACACTGAGGTTGGTCCTTGATTGGTTTTGGTATGCCATGTAAGCTATGTATATAGCACTTGGGGGGCCCCGTGTAAAACTTGCACCAGGGCCCACAGCTTCTTCCCTGTTAAGTTACCTATTCAGTAATGAGTCCTTGGGTAAGACTTGCAGGATGGCCTACTGAGCACACCCCTAGTGGTTTTCCAGGGCTTTGCATCCAAAAGGAGAAAAGCAATATACAAATATTAGAATTATTAGGATTATTCTGTGTGACAAGTCACATCGTTTAATAATCTCTCATAGCTCTGTACACACTGCTGACTATGAACGATCATCTGTTTGTATGATCTGCTTTGATGGTCATTTGGAATGTTCAAACAAACGATTCACAACTACGTTTGAAGGACAAATGTAGTGAGAGGTATATGGAGGCTGCCATATTTATTTCCTTTTAAACAATACCAGTTGCCTGGTAGCCCTGCTGGTCTATTTTGCTGCAATAGTATCTAGATCACACCAGAAACAAGCATGCAGCTAATCTTGTCAGATCAGACAATGTCAGAAACATCTGATGCTGCATGCTTGTCTGTGTCTAAAAGTATTAGAGGCAGAGGATCAGCAGGCCATCCAGGCCAACTGGTATTGCTTAAAAGGAAAAAATGATGGAAGCCTCCATATCCCTCTTGCTTCATTTGTCCTTTAAGGCTGCTTACACACTAAGACGTTACAGGCGCACATTAGTGCAGCCTGTAGCGCTCCCCCAACGCACAGCAATGTTCACGCTGCCCACGTTGCGTTACATGTAACGCTGCACGTTCTTCCGAAAGTGCAGCATACTATAGCGTTACAGCGGCTTAAGCCGCGTTAGACTGTTTGCACATGCTCAGTCATGTTGGGGAGGAGCGGAGAGCGGCCAGGCACATGGCTAATTAATATTCACTGCACGTTGTGAGGTGCAGTGTTTACTTCCTGGTGCGGCCGCTCTGTGCGGAGATTGGCCGGCGGGACCACGTG
Source organism: Hyperolius riggenbachi (assembly GCF_040937935.1). Lineage (NCBI taxonomy): Eukaryota > Metazoa > Chordata > Amphibia > Anura > Hyperoliidae > Hyperolius > Hyperolius riggenbachi. Next base: position 36,492,394 of record NC_090654.1, read on the forward strand.
ATGCCGCATGCGTCCAAGAGTACGCATCACGGGATCACGGACGCCAGAGTGAGCTGCACAACGTGGCTCACTCCGACGTCCACACCAGAGAGCACCAGGTGTTGCGTTAGGGGCACGTTATGCGACCTTAACGTAGCACCTAATGCAACGTCTTGGTGTGAAAGTAGCCTTAGCCATTGTTTGTTTATTAATTCTTTGAAAGGCATCCGATTGAGAAATTGTTTGCTTGTTTGTTTTAAAAATTGTACACGTGTGAAGAAAAACATTTTTTAAAACAGTCCCAACCTGTCCACTGATGCAGTTATACCCATTTACCTCTTACACATGCCTCCCCTTTACCAACTGCATGTACAGCCACAATCAATGTATTCCAGAGGCGCCAAAAAAACATATCTATGTGTGTCTATCTGTGTGGAAAATCGCATTACGCTTTCTTTCAATTCACATACTATGTAGCACATAGGTGGACATAACGTGTTAATTGGTAGTTGAACAGCTGTTGCTATGCAGAAATCCTTCCACCCCCCCCCCAAAAAAAAGAGTGCGTTTGATTTATTTGCATTAAACCACATATAAAATTGTATGCTTATTTGCAATGCAAAAAAAAAGCATTAGAAAACCCTGTGATTCTATATGACGATATGGGAATGCAGCCTCCTGGCTGGTACACTCCATGCCCTGTCAAATCGATCAATTCCAGCATGTCTGATCTGCTGTTGATTGAGAATGTGATCGAAGTACTGCACAAAAATGATCCCCTGCACCGGAAGCAGATCGGATATGACTAATCGATCGAGCTGCCGATCTGACAGGAAATTGCATCATGTGTACCATATGTGTAAGCCTTTGCTGACATTGGCTGCATTGCTCAGCACTGACTGCTCTGGTGATGTCTCTGGCACTGCTGACAAGCTTCTTGTGTGTTATGACCACCATGTGACTACATTATCATCACACAGCCCCTCACACAGACACTACACACACAAGCCACACACCTATAGAGCCATTATCAGGTTTCTGCTGGGGGTCTGTCTCCAGCTGCCCCGCCCCTCCTTTGTACTGTGATCAGATAGCCCCTGTCTCCTCAGGTGATGACACCTGTCCTGTAAGTGGGACGTGTGTCTGCGGGGTGACCTGTGACCTCTGCCCCCCAGGGTGCGGATACTCTGCCTGTGACCCCTCTCACCACGTCTTGTCATGCACACATCTGATACAAGTCTGTGCAGCGCCTACAAAAGACCACCCGTCACTTGATGCCCACTTTAGACTGTAAGCTCTTGCTGCAAGTGATGTCATTTTTTTCTTTAGCACTGAAGTGAACCGCCTAGTAAAACTTTGTTTTTGAAAGTTTGTGCCAGCTGTCCTGGCCACTTGCACAGCCAGAAATTGAAAAAGAAAAAAAAAAAAAAAGTTTGGGCAGTTTACCATCAGTCTAAAGGCTCATACACACGGAGCACAACTGTTGCCACAAACACGTGGCACTGTCTGAGCGACAGTTGCCCCGTGTGTATGAGGCGCGCACCCTAAACTGTCGCCGGAGACAGCAGTTGCAGTGCGTTTGAAAAGTTCAATCGACGGCAACTTCTGTCTGCGCAACTGTCGCTAGTCCGCCACGCGTACTGCGTGTGCATGTGCGGACTAGCGACAGCTACCTACAGCCAGAAGGGAGCTTCTGGCGGGGGATGAAATTTTCGGCGACAGCTTCCGTATAGACAGCCATCGCTCAGGCGGAGCTGTCGCCGAGCTGTTGCGCACATGTCTCCTGTGTGCTAGCAACAGCAACGACCGTAGCCCGTGTGTATGAAGCTTTAGTGCTTGTAATTAGAAACAGATTTAAGTGGCCACACACGATACAATTTTTGCCCTTTCTTTTCAATCTGAGAATATAATTGATAACAATCAAAAAATCTGACTGTTACATACATTCAATTTTCCTCAATTATATAAAAAAAAAAAAATTAAACTCAAGCTTGGGTCTATAAACCAAGGAATTTACTTTTAATTGAGTTTAGCCTACACCATTCAATTCTGATAAAAATTAATCACAAAAAATCAGCTACTCCTAGACTACTTATATGGAAAAGAATGTGATCAGATTTCTTGCTCAAATAGAAAAAAAAATAACTTGATGTAATAATTGGATCTTTTTATTGTATGGTGTGTGGCCACTTCTGAAGCCAAAGAGATCAGCAGGACTGCCAGGCACCTGGTATTGTTTAAAAGGAAACATCCATATCCCTCTTAGTTAAAGGGACTCTAACTAGTAAATAAAAACAAAATCTGAACTTACGTTGGGCTTTCTCCAGCCCACCATAGGTCGGGAGGTCCCTCGCGTCCTTCTGGCTCCTCTCCCAGTTCCTGCTCAGAAATCGCTCCTGGCAACACCAGGACTGAGTGTCAGGCTCCCTCTTCCTGAAAGATGACGTCAGTCGTCACCACGCCGGCTGCCTCGCGTCATCACGGTGGCCGGCGTGATAGTACTGCGCATGCGCGGTTTAATTGTGCATGCGCAGTACTGTCACGCTGGCCGCTGTGATGTGGCGAGGAACTGGGAGAGGAGCCAGAACTGGGAGAGGAGCCAGAGGGACGCCGAGGGACCTCCTGACCTATGGTGGGCTGGAGAAAGCCCCAGGTAAGTTCAGATTTTGTTTTTATTTACTGCTCGGAGTCCCTTTTAAGATTCCCTTTAAACATAAGATGTCCATCAACAGGTAGGGATTGGATTAGATTGTGAGGGACAGTTGGTGACAAGACAATATATGCTCTGTACAGTGCTGTGGAAGATGGCGGTGCTATATAAATACTAAATACCATAATAATAGTACAATTTCTAAACTGAGGATATGGATTTTTCCTTTTAAAATAATACCAGTTGCCTGACTCTTCTGCTGATCCTGTGTCTCCAATTCTTTTATCCACAGCCCCTCAACAAGCATGCAGATCAAGTGCTCTGACTGAAGTCAGTTTGTATTAGCTGTATGCTTGTTTCAGGTGTGTGATTCAGCCACTACTGCAGCCAGAGTTCAGCAGGACTGACAAGCAACTGTTATGGTTTAAAAGGAAATATCCATATCCCTCAGTTAAGGTTCCCTTTAACAATCGATTGCATTTACTATTGATTATTCATATCGTATTGTATGGTAACAGAAGCTGGTGGGGCCAAAGAATCCTGAACAATCACAATATCAATTGATTCATTAAAG